>NC_139825.1:23009891-23042408 GCF_963691815.1 Echiichthys vipera | reverse complement strand
AGTCTCTGCGCTTGTGCTAAGTTTGTTAGAGGCAATGGCGCATCAGTCTACCTCGCCAGCCTCACAGGATCTTCCCCTCCTCATAGCCTCTGGTCAGCCACATTATGGGGAAGGAGGAGACAAGAGCTCACTGTGTCGGGATGCCCCAGGGCCAGGTGAATCTGAGCATCTCACTAAAACCTGTACAGCTATACGTAACGCTGGACGATATTCATCCATAATTAAAGACAAAAGCTCCCGCTCAGAATAGCGGCGCACACAGCTCTGCATTAATTGATGTTTGTTAAAAAAAGTGAGTGCAGAATGTAATGTATGTAATGGCTGCCTTGGGCATAGTTTATTAATAAGGACCCCACTTCATGACAGGCTAGCGAAGCAGCATGGAGAGGCAGTTACATAAAGTCTGGATATGAACTCCTACTGAGTCTCTGTGTGTGTGTGTGTGTGTGTGTGTGTGTGTGTGTGTGTGTGTGTGTGTGTGTGTGTGTGTGTGTGTGTGTGTGTGTGTGTGTGTGTGTGTGTGTGTGTGTGTGTGTGTGTGTGTGTGTGTGTTTGTGGTAAAGAAAGAGTGGGAGAGAAAGGAGGGCAAAAGAAAGGGAAAAACAGGCACAGACTGAACCTAGTATAGATTGAGGCAGAAGCTTTAGCAGAAGAATATGCAGTTTCTGTCAGACTCACCCGCTCTCCAGACCGCGGCCTCTTCTTTGGCCGTGTAGGCAAGGAGTCCTCCTTTGGGTTGGTGTCAATAGCCCAGTAAGAGCCCTGCAGATGGAGGAAATATAAGTGAGCTGATAAAACACAACATATTGTTTTTTTCACATGACATTCCTAGGATGTTTGCACTGGACTGAGGCATTTCCTCTCTGACATGACAGCACACAAGCTTCAGATCATGCATTATTTGGAAATCAAAGGCCTCATCTGCTTTTCTAAAGCCTGTCCTATCAGCCCAAGCCTTTAGTTGAGTTGATAGCTGTGAGTTTGTGCAGCGTGTGGGTGGGCATTGTTAGAAGAAAGGCTTGGCTTTTTCCTCCTCTGCGGCTGCTTCTCAATGAGAGGCTGGTGAGGGCAGCTGGTGGTGGTGAGAATGCTAAGCCTTTCTGAAGCTGTACTTCCTCAGCCTCAGGTACTGAGTCAGAGCACTGTTGCAAAGGATAAAGCCTCCACAGTCTCAGCCCAGAACCGAGGTAGTACTAGCCCTGCCGTATTGCTTTCTTGTGAGGTCTGAGCAAGGCTAATCAATGAGAGAACAGTTGGGGCTGGCTCTTGGGCTGCAGCTAGCAATTCCACAACCATGCTGCATTATTTATCTTTGCATTCGGTACCCCATTTAATTTATTTTCAATGGTTTTCTTCCTTGAAGCCAACAGGAACGAGGCTCACAGTACAGATTTTTACCCTGAGGCCTGCATTTCTGAATTTATTTTTAATATTTCATATGACCCCTGATAAAATCTCAATTGTCCAGAGAAAGTGAGAGCGGGACCTTTAAAATTACTTCCTTAGCAGAGACAGTAATTGTTATTTCCGTTCTGAACAACAGGAGAGGCCATAGAACAAGCTGTATCTCAAGTATCTATACAATAACTACAGCATAATGGTCTGCTCTGGTTAAAGCCAGCAAATCTGTTTTTTTTGTTGTTCTTTTTTTCTAAGCTTGCACACACTGCTGCGATTGTTAAAAAGAAAAGCCCGGGTTGGCCTATATTTGTCAGGGGGTTAAAATTATAAGCTTTAATATGTGCGAGGCTTTGGGGTCAATTAACATTTTCCTCAGAGGGAAGAATAATTCACAGCACAATCAACAAAAAGATGAAGGAACATCTCATATTGATGTAGGCTACAGTAAAATGCAGCAGAAACCTCATTAACCACCCGTGTTTTATACATGAAGCCTCACCGTAGAAAGTGTGTAAAGGTGAGAAAAGGTGGCTCTGCATGTGATCCAGCTCTGTGTTAGGATGCAGGGGTTAAATGCAGGAGTGCAGTGGCAGATGTTTAAAAATTAGGAGTCAAAGAAACAAAGCCAGGCTTGGTGGCATTTATTTTAATTAGGGGGGGGGGAACATTAAGTTAACCCTCATGGGAGGGGAGTTTCTGCATTTCCCTACACCCACCCCAAGAGAGTCGGCAGGATAAAAGAAAAACATATAAAGAGTGAGTAAATTATTCACAAATATCCTGCAATAAACTGTAGCGATGCCAAGCGAAGAGTGCCGTGGAGTCTGGGGCAAAGCCACAATATCCTCTGCAGCCATGAAACAAAGGCTGCTGTAAAGATAGTTAAAACAAAAACAAAAAAAAAACAGCAGATCCTGATAACAGATGTACTCTACCTGCTCTCTTCCCGTAAATGACACAGCTCATTTTCATACATCAACATATAGTTTGTCATCTAGTTCCCTTTTTGTGTGTTAATAGAGGATGGACAAACACAACAAATACACTGGTTATCCCGGTGACTCCAGAGTGAGCCATAAGACCAACTAAAATGAAGATTATTAACAGTAGCGTTCACTGGCTGCATTTGTACCTCCAAGGTAGAAAGGGTGTGTTTATGTACAATACCAACTGTCATCTCTTACACCATCTCAGAGAGAGCGAGTCAGACAGAAAGCGACATGACTCTCCTATCTCATCCAACCAGCAGTTCTCATATTCCTGCCACATTACAATATTGATGCAACATATCAAGAGCGGCTAGCGCCTCTTTGAAGTTGTCTTCGGGGGGGAAGGGAGTGAGGAAAATTCCAAATTAAACATTAAGGATGCGAGCATGTTGGCCATGCATTTGGAATGGGATCCATACAGCAATAGATTATTTTGTATTTAGTGGAGCAGCTCCCAGGAGTGTCAATATCAGAGGATTACAGCAAAACATGAAATTAGCATTCAGTCCCCATCCTCTACACAGCTAGGCGTAGCTCTTCATGCATGTGTCGGTGTGTACGATCGTGTGTGTGTGTGTGTGTGTGTGTGTGTGTGTGTGTGTGTGTGTGTGTGTGTGTGAGAGACTGTGTGTGTGTGTGACTGTGTAATTATTTGTGCGGCTCCCTAAGCATATGTAGTGTATGCTCTGACAGTGCCGGGATGATATCTGGGTTAGGCTACATATGGTTAGACCTATGCATGCCATCAGACTAAATATAGGCCCAAAGGCTCCTTGTTCATGAACTACTCAGTGGACTAGGGGACGCTACTTATCAGGTTGATGTTGCAACAGACTGTGAAGTAAATCTGGCTGAAAAAGCAACTGTAGGTGGTCCTACTGAGATTCAAATGTCAAATTAACATGTTGGTCTATACATCATTTTACAGAGAAGAAAAATGGGAGTGAGTTCAGAGAAAATGGGGTCTGATATTTTTTCCTAAGTAGGTTCAGGTTCAACCTTGAGTAAATACTTGAGGGACACAAGATTCTGGAAATGTCCTGACTTCCACCCTGTTACGGCCCCATCTCCACCAGTTTCCACAAACTTTTTCTCTCTCTGTCTCTCTCTCTCTCCGTCTTCATCACCCACATCTGCCGTCTGTGCTGGTCCAACAAACTAGTCTGTCCTTACATTTGAAATGCAGTCTTGTGGGGGTGGGAGGTTCATAATAGATTATGAGCATGCCATGCATTTCCAGACTGTCAGAGCCCTGGCAGCCATTCAAAGGTAACATTTTTCTACCAGAGATAGCATGATACACACCAAAAAAATGTTGTAACAGTGAATTCAATTTCACAATTGCATGCATTCTTCTTAGTTTATATTGAAAATAATGTTTAGATGTCTCACCTTTCCTGGGTCATCTTTGGAGCGAGGCACTTTGAGAAAACACTTGTTCAATGACAGATTGTGCCGTATTGAGTTCTGTGGGGGAAAACAGACAGAGAAAGGTGGCGAGGTAAGTGAACACATCGAAAGTGTGGACAACATCACTGCCAGCAGCAACAAGGACATACAACATGTTGGCATGTATCATTTAGGGTTCAGTCACAGCTCCTGTCATCAAGGTCAACTTGTTTCAGTGGCGTGAGATCTGGCCTGCAACTGTGTCCAGACTTCACTATAAACATGAACACAAGAGCTCAAGCTGTGTACAAAGTCAACAGGAAGCAATATCTTTCATCAATGTCCAACAAACTGCATTCTGGTTGCATAACATATCGAATTCCTCGGGTGCCAAAAATAGGAGCCAAAAGGAATCCCACACTGGGATGGTTGCTGATACTAGGGCCTGATATTAATTAATGCTTCAGCGAGCTCCTGTGGGGGCAGGAAATAAATTATGTAGATCATTCTGAAAGTTAACTCATTACAGTGTTACAAGCTACTCCACGGCAGTGAAGAGGGAGGTTCATCCAGCTGCCTGATTGGGGAGGCGAGGTGGGCTGAAGTAGCCACAAGGGCTGGAGAGCGATGCTCCAGGCCTGGGTTAACCAGCTACAGCGAGGCCCTCAGAACCAGCTGGAGGCAGGCCAGCTGAGGGCTTACAAGAACCAATGGATGCACACGTTACTCCACTCCACTTTATGAGTGGTATTGACAGATGGCCACACTAAAAAGCTGTAGGATTCTCTGATGATTTAAACGGATGCAGAGGGAGAGAGAGGCACATAGAGAGGGAGACAGAGACAGACCCCCAAGTGCAAAAGACGGGAGCTGCTTATTCAGTAACAGTATAGGCAATTATACCACAGGAGGGATGATAATGACAGCCTCGTTGTAATGCTGTCAATCTCTCTCGTTAAAATCACTCTGAAATGCCAATGCAATCTAGAAAACGTCTAACACTGCTCTCCAACAGAAAATATAGAAGGGGAAACTGGCGCCATCGTCTTCTTGTGCCATAAGGGAATATTTTCTGAAAGTGGATCTCAACCAAAAATCTATCTTTTGAGTATCAAACTATCATCCCCATAGGCTTGAAAGAAGATTGTAAAAAGTCTGCAGTTTGCTCCTTCAGAAAGATTTCATGTTACAATGCCCAAAAATTGTTTCACGACAATGGCTTGCTGCTGCAGCTCAAACCCAGTTCAAGACTCTGGTTTTAGCTTGCAGAATAGGAAAGGGAACTGTTCCTTCAAACCTCCAACCACGGCCAAACCCTGCACTCTGACGCAATGCACAAAGGAGCACAATGCCCTTGTGGTCGCTCATCTCAGTCAAGGCTCTATTCTTTTCTGGCCAAGCAGCGGTGGAATGAACTGCCCACTGAAGCCAGGATAGCAGAGTCAAATAATTTATTATGCCACAGTAAAAACCCGACTTTTCAGAGTATACAACCAGCACTTATTTATTGTAGAACCAAACTTGCACTGTGGCACTTAACATGCTTTTAGTTGTTTGCTAAAAAGGGTTGCACTTAAAATGTTTGATGAATCTAACTTTGAATCCCATCAAAGATGAATTCATTGTATGAAATTCATCTGCAAAAATGAATGTAAAGTAAAAATTTCAAGTTTTCAAAGAAAAATGTCTAATGGAACCTCTTGACACACGAGAATCATATTGTACTACTCTGCTCAACCTTTATATGCTCAATGAAAAAGGCTACCTCCATGTCATAATATTCACTTTCCTCAAACAACATGCTGCACATAAGAATGCCAGCAGAAAAGTGCATTATGCCGTAGGACATTTTGACACTTTTTGTCTCCAACCACCTCCAATACAATATAACTGACACACATTCAAGATAACCGAACCATAGCATGTTGTTCTGAAGGAGAAAAATACACCTTTTACGACTACAGAGATGAGTGTTTGATACCCAAAAGATGTCGGGTAGAGTATCATCCAAATACCTGAGCTGAGGAAAGTGAGTCCATACAGACAGAGACAACAGTACAAAAGAGATAGAGCTTAATAAGAGACGCAGAAGTCATACAATCCGACTGTTGTACGCCTACAAACAAGATAATCAGGAATCTAATGTGAAGTCTATTTCCATTTTCAATAAATCAAAAATTCAAGATGTAAAGATTTTTTTCTATTAACTGATTAATGGTTTTGTCTGGGACATGTCAACAAGTAAGAAATGCCCCACACACATTCTGAGAGCCAAAGATAACATCTCCATTGTTTTATCTGAACCCAAAGATATTTTATTTAGAATGATTAAAAACACAGAAAAGTAGCAAATCTTCACATTCAACGTCATATGAAACTGCAAATATAAATCCATTATTAATTCATGCATTTTCTGTCTATTGACTAATGATTCATGGACCAATTGTTTTAGTTCTAGTTGTTCTAATTTTAAGTTTTACAAACCATGATTGTCCATTACAGCCTCTGTTACGCACCAAAACACATTAATGGAACGGTTTCAACCACAATATATATTGCTCACACTGTTATCAGATCTTCAAACCTAGAAAAGGAAACACTTGAGCTTGCACTGCGATCAATGCTGTGATGCAGAAAACGCTTATCTGTAGAATCAGATGTGAAAACTCCTTGGAGCTGTATGTGAAAACACAAATGTTTGAATCAGTTTCATCAGAAATGGAAGTGACTTTACCCTGCCATCGCCCTAGTACAAAGTCTGTGTGATGTCCGATTGAGCCCAAAGTGTGAGAAATCACAGCGAGCGAGTAGGCATGTTGGTTATGTTTCTATCATGCGGCTAGCAAAAAAACAAAAAACAAAACAAAAAAAACATAAGAAAAAACATCAAGGGCGAAGAAGGAAACTGTAAAAACTATGAGATTCAGGAACTTCTGTCGGGTTAGGGTTAGGTTTAATTACGAACCTGATACCTGACCACAGTGTAATCCCCTTCATGACCTGCCTCCTGATACAATGATACAGAGTATTTCCAGTAAGTGAGAATGAATCTAACATGGGCAATATCCTGTTGTGTGCTACATGACAATGGTAGGGTTGGACTTTGGTATTTAGTTTTCAATTTCGGATTTTTAAATTTTTTTTGTTTTTATAACATGAGCAGTCAGTCTGATGTGTGTAGAGGCTTGTGTAGTTTTACTCGAGCAGACTGGTGTTGTTTTCAGGTGATTTAATGAAGATAAACAACATTTACGGCCATGCGTAATGCCATTGCACAGGGAGCTTGCTTGCCGGCTCCTTCCCAGTCCATGCTGCTTACCAATCCTAGAAAAACAGCTATAAACGGGACTAAAGATCCTGCCTAGACTGAGGCTCAAAGATGCTCTTCCTCATCCTAGGCCCAGCCTGACTACATTACACAAACTGCAGTGACAGCACCATTACACAGGCCTTGTCCTTTTAGCCATACTCTGTCCCTTGGCGTGTCACAGTTCGACTTTAGTTCAAATGAATAAAACAATGTGAATGTGACCATGCATAGTGGATGGTGACAAAAAGATACGAGGCACTCGATTTAGCCAGGGACTATGCTGCTTTAAAATCCTGAGACATGTCCAACAGGGGAGTGTCTGAGCGGGAGGGTGTGTGAGGCATGCTGTACAATGCCTTACACACTTAAGTACTTAAAACCATTTTCCCTTCACAGCCTCTGAGTGTGTGTGTGTGTGTGTGTGTCACTTGATGCCAGGCGGGCAGAAGCGGCTGAACTTTCTCAGAGACGGCTCTATCCATTAAAACCTTCTGCTGGGCCTAAATCATTGATACAGTCAAGCAGCCAAGGCCCGCCGCTACATTAGAAGTTTACTTTTTAATGAACTCTGCCTGCCCGCTCTTTTCTCCTCTTGACAGGCCCTGCGCCCGCGCCGTCCCATATTGTGTCAGACAAACTCTTTCCAGACACATTTATGGTATGAAACTAACAGGCTGTGGGTCATTTGTAGGCGAAGAGATAAACCAGAACAAAAGAGGACTTAAAAAAAAACAACGGCAGCAGTGGGAAGAAAAAGAAAGCAAGGTGACAGCGACAGTCGCTGCATTTGATAGATCACAGTGTATTTGCTGAGTAGGAGGGAAAAGGGAGAGCAAGACAACGATAGGCTGATGAAAAATTAAGGCCAATTACTGCTGAGCATATAAACAATATGTCAGCATTTGAGCAGCCGCTCCTTGAGTACAAAGTGTTCGCTTCAAGACAGTAGACTATAAGTTGTGTATTAGATTGGTTGGTATCATCAGCACAGAAGGAAGTGAAGTAGGTGGAAGAGGTCAGAGGGTGTGAACAGTGATACACAAAGTGAGTCAGACAGAGCTCACTGCAGGGGTCCTGCCCAAGTGCTGCCCAGCATCTACCTGCAACCCCCACAGAGCACTTCATATCCTACCTCAGCACAAGCCTGCGTGTGTGTGTGTGTGTGTGGGATGCCTCCTACACACCTAAAACACACACACACTCATATACACACACACTGGTACGTGTCTCCTAACAAATGGCGGTGATTTAACACACCAGGACAGCAGTGGAGGCGTAAGCAGCTCCGCCCTCGCTGCCCCCCCCCCCCTGCTGAGGAGCGCTGCAGCTCAGCAGAAGGGCCGCCAGGGGAAAGTAGGTCAGGATGACCTCTGCGCTCTGCGTGTCAAACGTTCAGAGTGAGCTAAAGGGACAGGCCATGTCAGAGCCCTGCTCCTCACAGCTGGGGAGGAGGAGGCACCCTGTGCACACGGTCAGGGACCCAAGGGAGCAAACTCGGCATGCTGGGACAGACACACGTATGCACACATACCGGTTATGACATAGGGACGAACACCAGCAACCGAGTGAGAGGAAGAGTCACACTTTGGTCCAACGTGTATAAATCAATACCCCCGTAGGTTCCTGGTGTTACCACATTCACACCATCTTCCTGCAACTTTATGCCTCAAGACAAAGAGGCTTAAAAAGGAAAAATGAAGTGTGCTGGGGCTCAAACAAATCAACACACGGCCCACTCTAATGTTTTCCACAGCTAACAAAAAGCAACAAAAGGCAGTTTACTTAAATCCTTTCAAATGAGAGTCTATGACAACCTAGCAGTTCTCTTAAAGTGTTAAGATTAAACTCAAGATGGAGGGGAACTTGGATGCTGCTAGATTTATCATCTTTGTGATCAAAGTGTTGTCCCTAGCAGTGCAGTGTGTGGTGAATGGTGTAAGGGACCAGCTGTTAAACACTTTAATGACCTCAGCTACAGGAGCTGCTCATCAAACAAAATATACTGACAAAAAATCATTCCTGAGTAAAATTTACTTCTCCAATAAAAAGCAGGTCTGGGGAGAAGCGCAAAAAGATGCACAGACTCAGAGTAAGGCACAGTTGTTGTAGGTGACTTTATGTACCCAATCACAGTACCACACCTGTTTTAAGTTTATACCAATTCGGATTAACTCAACATGTCTCTTCACATTCACAATGAAATAGAACATAGTATGCACCACAGGGCTTTTAGAGTGAAAGAAACCGCGTAAAAATATTATACAGGCCTGTGTTGCCACATTTAATATCTTGCATGCAGTGTCTGCAGAGGAGGGCGAATGGCAAATCAGAAGCACCAAAGAAAACATTTTTGCTGGTGCCATAGCTTGGAGGATAGGACCTCAACCTCTAATTGACCTGTCAGCACGTCTGAAAAAGACTTGAGCCACTGCTTCAGATCTATTTGAAAAATACAGAAATAACATCTGGTGAATGGAGGAATGGTTAGACGGCAGAAAAGAACTGATCATTGAGTGGGTGAGTGAGTGAGTGAATGAATGAGTGAAACAACAACAGCCAAACAAATAGAAAGCAACACTGGAAAACCTTGGCTCGGTATGTGCTCATGAACATGGACCATAGTTATCAATAAAAAGTGAGGCTGATGTCACAGTAGAAAGCAGTGACACAGCGAAATTTCAATCACTGAGTGGAAATTACTTTATGCAAGAACTTCATCCAAAATGACGAAGCATTTCCTGTTGCATGCTAGAAGAATGCAGCATTTTTAAATGCCAAATTTGAATGTAACCTTATAGTATTTACAAACTACTGCGCTATGATTGACATTCTGTTTAATGTGTTCTTTCTGCATAGAAAGTAAAAAAAAAAAAGACTCAGAGAAGGGGCTGGAAGAACATCAACTCTTTCTCCCTCGTTGAGATTTTCTGCATCTGGTATCGCCGTGCCCACAGCTGCTCGTGCTAACGCTAGGTTCAGTCACTTCGTTGACTACATTCTAGTAGCTACTACAAAGCTGACGGGAAGGCCTGAGGTGAAAGAGAAGCGCACAAACTGCCCATCAAGATGACTCAATCCATCGGAGAGTATAAGCCATAGGCCTACATGTTTGAGCCGGCTTCAGACAGGAAGTGGCAGAGCCCCACAGGTGGATGGAGGGACACGGAGCCCGAGCTGCCTGCCCATGGAGCCAACATTAGCAATCTGCAACTAAGTTATAGTTTCAGCGTCCTGGACCCGGCATCATTCAGAGCCAGACTCAGAAGAGTTGTCCATTGCGCACTAAAATTGTCCACTAGCAGACGTATCAGAATGGTAAGTGAAGTAAGCATCTATTACTAGTGTCTGTTGTTTGTTAGCTCTTTCGCTTGTAACTGTCAGTGTGTTTTCTCTCTGTACTGACAGAGCTGGATGTTTCAGGTTTCTTTGCCGGTGTTGTGTCAATGTCGTTTATTGTCAAATAATGTTTCACATTACAGACGCCGATTGGTTTATGGATTAGTGACATAACAACTAAAGCTCGCCGAGAATACGTTTGAAATTGTTGTGGAAATGAATCTGTTCAATAAAGATCAACAAACAGGATCAGCTTTTACTTTGTGGTTTATTTGACAAAGTATTTTTCTCAGCAGACAAAAATAAGTTCAACCCCTGCCGTCTCATGCACAAAGCTCAGAGTCAGAAGGGGTGACCCTGAGTTTAGTAGCAATCTCACTGTTGAGGAGGAATTCAACTTACAGATAAGGTCACAAGGGCAAAGACTCAGCTGGGTGACACCTTCAGACAAAGCATTCTCTCAGACTTGTCACCACAAGATTTTACAGGAACAGGATGTACAGGTCAAAAATGTCTGTGTTCTCTGGGATTATCTCATGTCATGTGACAGATCATATAAAAACAGGGCAATTCATTTTGTCATAGGATCAGGTTTACACAGGAGATGCAGGATTCATGTCTAACCTAATAAATATATTGATTATAAATTACAAATATCAAAAAAATCACACAATAACCCTCAAATTTCATAGTGCACAGACATCTCCTCCTTCAGGAGAGGAATGTGAAAACACCTCTCAGTGGAAAACTTTGCACAGATACCAGATGCCATAAACATAAGAAAAACACAATTTTAAGTGGAAGGAGACTTTAATTACCATAAGAACCACTCTCTTTCCTCCAGTATTTCTGCAACTCTTTTGTTGACGTTCCAAGCAAGCTGACCCGATACTCAAAGGTCGAGTTAAATCACTGCAGACCACTGATTGGTCAGAGAGAACATCACTAGTTCAACACAGGACTTCATTGACAAAAAAAAACTACGCTGATGTTTCTCAGGTCGCCGTTGAAAAGATTCAGCAAGTGCAGCGTTGAAAATGATGGCATGGTTGTTTCATGTAGCGCCTCTATGGCAATCAGCTGAGAATTCAACTACACCAGGGAGTTAAGTGGAAAAACAAAAAAGGGAAAAGTACCGGAACCAAAAAAGTGAGTTGAGACGAGCAGGGCACACATGACAGTTTCATTTTCTGCCAAGCCCAAACTCAGAGACAGAGTGAAAGACAGAAAGAAAGCTGTCACAGTAAGGAGTGAAAAGAACTGAGTGCAGCAAGCAAGCTCACAATAAAAGAAACAGGAAGTGAATCAGAAGTGATACAGTAACACAGTAGAACACAGAGAGCTAGATTACTGTATTTGTAGGCCTTTGTTATTTTATAAGAACCCTGTGACATGCCCACCAACACAGAACATACTCCTCAGCCTCGGGGAGCTGCACCGGAGCCACGGAATGTAGCACCTTCGCTGTCTATTTGTAGTGGGTGTGGGAAGGCATGTGGGATGCCACAGCATCGCTCAGCAAGGCACCATTTACACACACACACACACACACACACACACACACACACACACACACACACACACACACACACACACACACACACACACACACACACACACACACACACACACACACACACACACACACACACACACACACACACACACACACACACACACACACACACACACACACACACACACACACACACACACACACACACACACACACACACACACACACACACACACACACACACACACACACACACACACACACACACACACACACACACACACACACACACACAAATTGGTAGCAATCACCAGATGATTTAATCCTGTTAGCTGTGAGCACGGTGGTGACCCTAAGGCCTCCAGAATGAGGCTCTTCTGACTGACTGGAGGAAAACCTGCTGTGTGATGACAAAGAAGTGACGGGATGCTGTATGCTGTTTAACCACTGCATGCTTTCACAACATGTATACAAAAATCATAAAAAAAAAAGTCTGGAGAGTTTTCTTAGTGTTCAATTTCAAAAATACTTACATTAAGTACCTATTAAAGCATTTTAATTCTATTTAGCACAAGTTAAGCTGTATCGACTACAGTGGCCCCTCCCCCACCGACACCATACTGTCAGACTCAAGAAGTCTGACAACACACACAGCAAGGCTTTCTCGCATCTAGTGAAGCTACCAAGAGACCCAAAGCCCACACTCAAATACCAATGAAGTCAACTATAACGATTTTCAACTTGATTTTTTTAACCATCTTCAAAGGCATTTGATCTGCCTCCCTTGGCATCTTGTAGTAATGTGTTGGTGCATGCTAGGTTTTAAACCCTGCCCGTAGTCTCTGATCTTTACTGTCTGGCATGTAGTTTTAATAAAACATAAACAGTTTGCTTGCATCCCACAAAAAAATATATGTGAAGGTCAAAATGTGTCAGAAACATGATAACCTGTTATTTTGTGCTAGGAATGTTCTATGTCTATGTCCATATAATGCAAAGACAAATTAAAATAAGCAATGAAGGGAAACCTAAATGATTGCAAACTTTTTCTAGCTAGACCCAGGTCATCGGGTGTAGCACATTGAGGTATTATAGTAATTAAAACTCAACAGCCACTTGCACAGAAGGAGATGACACTATGGGGAAAATGTACCCCCACCCCCGCCCCCAACAATGAGTATTTGGCTAAATTAAACCCATTTTTCACTGGCTCATATTATAAGGGAAATACATGCAAGAAAGAAAATGAGCTTGATAAGCGATTACATGTTGTGTGGACACAAAAAGAACATGTTATCAGGAGAACAGTGACAGAAGTGGAAAAAAAAGAAAAGAAAAAACCTTTCATATTTACGAAAGTCACACGTTTGGGTTTTATCATTAAGGATAGTTAGAGGGCTATAATTAATGAAAATAAATACAGGGAACAAAGACAAAAGTAACAAAAGCTGTCAAGGTTCCTCTGCCACTGCAGGGGAGCCAATTGAGATGACAACTGAGGTCACTGGTTTTGCATCAGCCTCCACAGGTGTATTGTTTCCAGAGGCCGGCTCCACACATTCAAACTCCAGGAAAGGCAAAGACGAAAGACAGGGGAGGCTACCGGTACAAAATGTGCCTCATCGGTGGAAGAAAGCCATCTCCGATATTTATTCTAGATAAAAGAAACATACGTCTACAGCAACACTAGACTATGTCTGATAACTACAGCAGGTAATATCAGACCAAGCTGTCTACTTATTAACCGCTGTCAGATACACATTAACTAAAGAAACCTTCAAACATAAAGTAAGTAAGTAGAAGTTGAGCTTACTCGCCTATTCTGATATCAAGAATGCAAAACAACTTTATCTGCCAAGTAATTTTGCTGAAGGTAATCCAGGGATACTGCATCCTATAGAGCTCAGACAATAGAGAAAAATCCACATAGTTCTCTAGAGGCATAAAAGACGTTTATGAATGCTGAACCAAGGATGTTCCCTTTTCAACGGAAGCATGGGGTTAGAGACCAAAATATAAATGTTCTGAACTCAATCTCACTCCGGCACATGCACCCACATTCCCTTCCCTACCTGCTTTGTAAGGCCAACGTTGGAATGGAACTGCAGAAATTCAAGGGAAATAAAAAAAAAAAACGTCTGCATTATTTTTTAGGTGCACTCGAGGTTATAGCCCTGGCACGAAAGCTCAATTTGGAATTTGAGCATTCCCCTTATAAATTTAGAGGCGGTCACTGCAGATTTTAAAAGCTGTGGGGGGAAAAATCACTTAATGCAACGCTGAAGGGCAGGTCCCACTACAACAAAGGCTCTGAGCCACTCATATGAAGCCTATTTGATCACAGTCCTTCAGAGAGCTATCCGTCTTTGTCTCTCTTTTGCCGATATTTGTGCCTCACTCCTCTCACTCACTCGCTCAGAGCCGAATCGTACACAGTCGAACCGCTTAGTACAACCTCTGGTGTCGCTACACTTATTACACTATTGCATGGTGCAGCGTGCATAAGTGCAGCATTATTCCATTAAGTGGATTATTTCAGAGCATCTCTGACCTTCGACAGGGTTGTCATTGGCGATAAAGCACAAAGAATTGAGGAAAAATTATGATGGGCAGAGACCTCTAAGGAAGATGGCAGGATTGAGTGATAGATAACAGAAAACCAGTCAATACAACACAGACTGGAACAAAAAGGTTGAGACATGGCAGGAATAAAATATAAAATCAAGTTAGAAGAAAATAAAAGTGTGCAACATCCACTAGAGAAAATCAAGAATCCGCCCACCGTTTGATTCAGGATTGTCTAGGAGGGGATCGACTGGGCCCATAAATACTTTTCCGGGGGTCACTGTTCCATCCATCAAAAATGAACCCTTGTTAAGAACTACAAAGTAAATGAGACAAATAAATGGTTTTGTTATTGATTAAACAAATTAATATTTTTTATGTCATCATATGGATGATTAAGAAAGCACAGCCCTTTGTTTCTCCGGGACTAAACTGTGCCATTGACAAATATTTTAATCAATATTTTTGCTTTAAATTAACTTTAAAAACACATCTGTATCTGGAAAAAAACAACTTTAGGGATAAAAGTTACATTACTGAAAATCTTAAAATTACATGTTTTACTTCTCTCAGCTTGTCAAACATTTGAATGTAGAATTATATTTAACAGTAACTGCTTTGTAGCTCTCTACTTCAGGTAATTCACAACATCGAAAATCATCAATGATCTTGTCATCAGCTCCTCAGCCTCCACTTTAGCTCCTGCTGAGCTAACGTTAGATAACAAACCATCTTTGGCTGAGGATACAGACGGCAGTTTGCAACCTGTTTGCAACGCACAGTTCTAGGGTTGGAAACAAAAGTTTTCTGTCGCAGCAGCCACACCGATTCTGCCCTTAATTTTATGGGAACAAGTGGGATCATCCCAAGTTTTATCAGCCTCGAGGAAACAAAAATAATTGACAGATACTCAAATGGGAAAAAAGACGAATCACATACTGTGTGCTCGGTCACTTGAGACCAACTGGGAAACTGGTACAGTACTGTCAATATCAGCGAAGAGAGCCGCATTGCACAGTGTTGTAAATTGAGTCTGGTTCTCTTAGCGATGCAGGCTCGCACTTTCTCCTCTGCTACAGTACACAGGGTACTTTTTCCTCTCCCTTCCTCCTCCACTGCAGAGGCAGCACAAGGCCATGAAAGATTGGAGGCAAAGTGACGTCCTCCGGTTTATCCTCCCTGAAAGCCTTCGCATGCTCTCAGTTCCACATGAGGGATCTGATGAAAGCCGTTTGTCAGTACGCCACTTAATTATCAGCCAGAAGAAGAGCCTCTGATGCTATCCTCTGACAATGGCTCATAGCAGCCTGCTGACTACAGTGCCCACTAACAATGAAGAACTGACTGCAGCTACTAATGGTGACGGGGTAGTGCCAACTGTCCACTTAAGAGTTAGACAAATTAAGTAATGGCACAGAAATCCTTTGGTGTGCTACTGCAATGTATATTCTTTTCTTTGTTGGCTTAAATAACCAGGAGCAAATTTTACATCCTTATACTGATGCTGTAACGTGTGATGCCTGGAAGACAAAATGTAAAACAGACAGTCCTACTGATATCACATTATATCGAGCAGAGGAAAAACCGAGACGTTTTGACCTTTTATTTTTCCTGCATGTCTACACAAACATTATAGGGCTTATGTTGCTGCTCAATATGCATTTTACCATCAGACCGAAAATAAATAAAATAGTCACATGTATTCCTTAACTCTATTATTGCAGAGTCATATTCTTGCGACTGCTGAATGTTGAGAAACAAATAGTGACTGTAAAAAAAAACATTAACATTGACACAGCTAAAGAAATTCTAGCATCAGAATCAAATATGACATTTGAATATCAGAGAGGGAAATGTTCAACATGAGCACTCCTCTGCTTCTGGAGGCTAAAATCTACTTTTACCTGTATTGTTGAGTCCATTTCTGAAAGATCGGCTTGAAATCTTATGAAAGCTTATTTTCTTATTTTAAATCTCCGCATGCAACTCACTCTTATATTTTCTGTTGTCATCCCCAGCTTCCTGAACAAAGTAGGCTACAAGCAGAGACAAAAATAAGCCATTATTTTCCATTCTCCTTATTAAACTGATCTGATACTCAGCCTTTCATTAGCAAAGTACATTACGATGCATGCCCATGACAGACACAGGTTGATAACTCGATGTAGCCTTGGACTCCCCACAGTAACCTGTCAGCAGGGAGCAAGTCCACAAAGGAACGGCAAGAAGCAACGTCTCATTTCCAATCACTGCTCTTCTATCACTAACAAACTCTGGGGGAAAAAAGCCTGAGAAGGTTATTTTTTGTAATATGCATTAGATTTGATTTCTTTCTGAAAGGAAATCACAAACCCACCCTACAGTCCATTAGCCAAGTTAATGCAGAGCTGCCAGACTTGCTGACCCATTAATAATACATTGCAGTGGTCAAAAGAGGCCAGACACCTCCGTGCACCCCTTCATCCCTCTACACGGCCACATTAATGGACTAATTCAGATGCAATTAACTGGTGGGGAGAGGCTGTGGCCTTGTGGCTGGTGGAGCAAAGGCTGTAGGGCTTACAACCACGACTTGGATTATAATACACACACACACACACACACACACACACACACACACACACACACACACACACACACACACACACACACACACACACACACACACACACACACACACACACACACACACACACACACACACACACACACACACACACACACACACACACACACACACACACACACACACACACACACACACACACACACACACACACACACACACACACACACACACACACACACACACACACACACACACACACACACACACACACACACACACACACACACACACACACACACACACACACACACACACACACACGACAATATTTTTGTAGTAACACAAAATGTGAAGTGGCCCTTGGCTACATAATCTGTTTTGACCACTAATTCTGTTTGGCCACTTGGAAGCAGTGGAAACAAACTGTAACGTATGACATATTACCACATTTGATAGGGCAAACATGTTGGCAAACCTATTTAAACATCCAACATAAGAAAAGTAGCATTAGCATTCATGTGGAGTCGTGTTTGTGTGTATATGTAAGTTCAACATCCATTTTTCTTTTAGCTCTGTTTTGGTTTCCACAAGCTCCTAGGAAAAATATCTAGCTCTTTGGCGGCTAAATTCTCCACTATGTTCACCATCTAGTTGCTAACTGTGTCTCCCAGCCACTTGGTGCTGGGAAGGTAACATACGGTCTGCTATTTAGGGCTTTTTGCGGACGGAAAAGGAGCAGTGAGAGCGATGAGAGTGAACCGAGGCAAGTTGCTTGATTAAACCAAATTAATGAGCTGAGAGTGTTGCAAGTGATATTTTTAAAATTCCCAAGAAACCCCTATCACATATGTGATCAATTATTAATATAAACATTGATTGTCACTACTTTAGACAACAGCAACGTTTTTTTTTCCTGTGAGGAACTTCCTTTTGGCAAATCTGCCAACAAAGTGTGAAATGCATACATTGATCGACATCGCAATTTAATGTCATCAGTTTCTTTTTTACGTTCGTTCATTACAGCAAGTTTTATTCAATAATGTGGCTGCAGAAATCTGCTCTTTGAAAATGTGACGTTGACAAATGAGCAATTACAGGAGCGATATTCATGTGTCACATCTGTGGCCGGCATGACCCGCGATTAGCCCTACTGATGCTGAATGTGAGATGCGAGAGCCGTGCCTGTCAACACAGGCGCCTGCGAAGGCAGCGTGGCCCATTCTGGCATGTCATCCATCACTGGTTCCACTCGGCTGCCACAGCTGTGTCACTGTCCCCCTCTCACAGACTGCTGACCCCACTGAGGACGCACCGGCAGCATGTTCAAATATCTCTCTGGGATAAGAGACAGCCATCCTGCTTCACTGACAAGGTAGAGGACAAAAAAACCCCTTCCCTACATATCCTCTGCCATGGTGACATCTTTATCAATAAGCAGCATTTAATGGCAGGCAGCAGCAGAGCCGTGCAGAGACACATGGCTGCCCGCCTTTAATTCCAAAAAAGCAAGGATTGTGAAGAGCAGGGAAGCCATTAGCTGCGGGAGGCTGACACAGAAGGGGACTGATGTTAAATAATTGCCAGAGAAGAGAGGGTAGATTAAAACAAAGATGAAATGGAACAACATAGGCCAGACGTATTTCTAAGATAATTACTTGTCATGTAGATTTTTATCAACATGGCAATCATCATTGCTCTCCTTTTAAAATTCCTATCAGATGCCACTGACCTACAGTCTGGATGTAAGGCAGTGTGGCTGAGCTCCCAGTCGCTCTAAGTGGATATTCAGTGGAGGGCTTATCTCAGTCAAGCTACAGACCTTTGACCCTATCAGCAGTCTCAGGTTGCTGTAGACTTTTTAAAAGATCCTTCTCCAGCCTCCACTAATTAGTCCTGCAGTCTACTTTCCTTTCATTTCCAAAAAGGAAATGCTGCGTGCACTGCTACAGTGCTGGCAGATAAATTAGCTGCATGCTTCACAGGAGGCAACCGTTCTTCAGGGAGAACAGGCTATCTTAATTATGAATATTATTAATTGCATTTTAAAAAAGACCAGGAGAAAAAAAAAATCAATCAATCAGACTTGCACTAAAATATATTTTTTTAAATTAAATCACACCATGTTTACTTTAGTGATAATACAATTTATATAAAGACAGAGGTGGCAGCAGTAGCCAGTCTAACCCACTTAAGATTAATTTTACAGGGCAGATTCAGTGTTAACGGCAGATTTCAAGGACGCTGGTCTATTTATAGTATGCAGAATTCATCAGTTTACCCCTCTCCTGCAAAAATCAGTGCACACACAATAAGATGCTATGTTAAAAGGTACCATCTGTGATCCCAATGTCAACAAAGGTAGCCTGATATTCAGACTGAATAGCCATTATGGTACAACTCCATTATTCAGTCTGACGTTGGCTGCTTATTAGCAGTTTTCTGGAGGGGAGGATTAGATTTTACCCCAACCAATCACTGAACTGACGCATGCGGAGGTTCTGGCTGCGTTAGGCTTTGTACAGTTAATTTTAATATTTGCAGAGAACAGCAGTTGATATTGAGATACAAGTTTTACAGAGATACTTTTCTTCTCAAATATGACACATGGTAATGTGTCCAGGTACAGGAAAATAATAGACAAGGCAGTGTTGAATATTTCCTCAAAACAAGATAAGAATTCATTGAGTGTCTTGTTTTCTTGATTTAGCACAACAGAGGGGCACTGTTGTCATTGTTAAAAAAAATGGACAGATACAAAGCAAGAAAGTATTACCTTGGCTATTTGTCTTAAGATAATGAACAAAGATTTATTGAGGACTGCGCTTGCTCAACCTAGCTTGTGTGTACTCACTGATGGTAGGGTTGCTTTTAAAATGGATTTCACTACAGATACTGAGTACATGCCCAAAAATAACTTATTTCATTAGATTACTCAAATTAGGTAACATATTCTTAATACTTTGGTTTACTTTTGAAATACTTAAAAATCATCTTGTTGAGCTCATTTGTTTGCCAAAAGCACATTCCTGACAGTGTCCTGGCTGTGCGTCACCTCAGCAGTGTCATGTGGCAGGTGCACTGCACATTTGTTATTATA
Organism: Echiichthys vipera; assembly: GCF_963691815.1. NCBI lineage: Eukaryota > Metazoa > Chordata > Actinopteri > Perciformes > Trachinidae > Echiichthys > Echiichthys vipera. The sequence continues at coordinate 23,022,236 of NC_139825.1, read as the reverse complement.
TTAATTTTAGAGTAAATAAAACGAAAAAAACTAGAAGGACACTTGTAGATCGCTTACTTGTATTCACTCTGACCCTGTGTGTTAGCAAACTTGTATTTACAGAGTGTTAACTTGCACTTTATTTTTGTTTGTGTGTTTTATAATATTTTAAGAAGATGAGTAAACCAGATTTGATTTGACATTAATGCAAAACAGAAATGTCATCTTAAACTCAATCTTCATGTTTCCAATGCGAATGCACCTGCACTTTTGTTGGACATTAGGTCAAAACTACTGTTGCTCCTCATCTTCACCCTGACAAACATTCATAACATAGAAAGTATTTTTTTATTAAAGGATGAAAACTTTTCATTTTGATGGGGTGGCAGTATTCAGACATTCTCAGCAATATTAAGCTCTGACTGTACATACGCTGCATTACACAAAAGCGACAGCAAACCAAGTAGAAAAATGATAAAGGGCAAAAGGCCACTCACTGGGAAAACTAAGCTAAAATACAGGGAAACCAAAGTGCTATTTTTGTCTAAGTCTTTCTTGCCACGGAACGATGACTAAAGAGTTTCTGAGGAGCTCCCCATGGCCCTTCATCTTCCCCTCTGAAGAATCTAAGGCCTAGCTAATGATTTTTCCAGTTATGAGTTGTTTTGAAATGTGCTTAAAATTCTTTGCACTTCATAACTTTAACTGTGACACCAGGGTTGATTTTCTTGCCCAACTGCACATCAGGCTCCATATCTGTGACAAAGAAAGGACACAGCCTACTGGGGGTGATCACATAAATGGACTGCTCTGGAAAAGACATAGAAATACAGATCCTGACCCCTTCTCCAGTTATTAAAGAGTCTTATGGGTCTCACTAATGCCAGTCAGCTAAATACTTCAGTCTACTCTGTAGTTCTCATATCCAAAATCCTATCCATCTGACACAAATGACGAGCCTTAACTAACTAAGGTTCAATAGGAAACCAGACAGACTACACTGATAAAGATCCTACAGCCTTGACCTCTCATATTTCTTCATAACTACTAACTGAAAAGCATGCCTTAACAATAAAGTTTTTTCAAAGGCCTGAAACTAGCTGGAGATCAACAGCCCATCACTGTCTAGTGTTATCCGCATTATAAATGATTTCTAGACAAAAGAAAAAAAACATTGCAGCACAAGTGGTGTGTCCCAGCCTGTGAGTCAGGTATCGACTTCAACAGATCTCATTATCACAGAGGAGGAAGTTCACTGAATCAATTGATGACCATGGTCACCAGTGTTTACAACCTACAGCAGTATCTAATCTCCCTGAGCGAAAAGAGTAGATGAGAGGGAGCTTTTAAGGGTTAATGACTATTTAAAAATAATAACATATATATATATATATATATATATATATATATGATGAAGTGAGAGGCCATAGTTACGACTGTCAAAAAGACAGCTACAGTTTCAAGTAAAATTGAAGCCAACATCTCTACACAGGCCTGCAGGCCACAAGAGGAAGCGATAGAAGCCTCAGGCCTTTTATGTTCTGCACTGCAGTCAGCACTTCACTCAGTGGAGTGTGGGGACAGCAGCTCCTGCCAAAATGTATCCGTGCCAAGGCCTGCCAGCCTGCTCTTCCCGCCCACTCTAAGGGCCAGAGCGTGAGCGGTGGGGCACCGGTAGGCGGGTGCAAGGTGAGGCTGGTGGGCGGGTGGCCAGGCTGGAGCTTCCTGACATGGGAACCCGCCTCACAGCAGGATCAAACTGGCTGCCGAGTGAATCACTACCCCTCCAACCACCTGACAACGTCAGCACCGGGCCAGTACGGAATCACTTTGGTTGTCTCTACAATTAACGCGTAATACTATCGTATCACCTCATCACTCAGTAGACTGCATCTCAGCTGAGGTTCATATGACCCTTTACATGAAAAGGATCAATTTGGACTTGGAGTTGGCGTGTGGGTTACAAAAGGAACAGAGCAGTGTGCTAAATATGTCTCACTCGCTGAAAAAAAATCAGTTTCAGCAAAGTGCTTAAAATTTAAATGCTTGCTTTACGGTGTAATGATGATACAGGCTAAGAAATTAGATGAAGGTATCAGAGAGTGTAGCACCGAAGCAATTTTACACTTTCAGATTTCAAGCCCTGAAAACCTAAGCTTGAGGTGGAAGATAGGGGCAGGAAGCACAAATTCTCATACCTGACCAATCTTATTTAAATAGGCAACAGGAGCAGGGATTTTCTGAGCTGTGGCTAGTCACTAGTCAGAAGCAGAAACATTATCTCCAGAGTAAATAATGTCCTGGAGGACCAGTAGCTACCCAAATCGCTTCTTAAAAAATAGAAAACTGCTCCAGGCTGCTATTATTAAGCCTCAGATCCAATGGGAAGTTGAACCTTTGATCTGTTTAGGGTACTGTGTATTTGCATTTTATAATGAGATCAAAGCAAGGTCCAGGGCCCCTGCAGAAGGCAGCTCTGCACCCGATCTCTGCACACCGGACAATTTACAGACCAAAGCTATATTTCCCTGTTAACAAGATCATGTAAGAGCTATGGGCCTCAGTGAAAATGCAGTGGGAGTTTTGATGTTTGTTAGGCAATCAACAGTAGCCTACATTCTCTTCCAGCTAATTTCCTCTCCTGTACACAGGTGTGGAAAAGAAAAAGTAAATAAAATCCTGCCAGAAGCAACAATCTCCTCACCAGTTAAAGTTCAAGAGCAAACATTTCAAGCATTTTTAAACTGGTTCAGAATTGCTCCAGATTTTCTTTGGCATTCTTCACCTGGAAGAAATGCAGAGGGGAATTTACACACTTTGCCTGAAGTGAGCCTACAAGCAGCCGAGAGAAGGTTTGAGGAGAGCATGAAGGTCAACATTTGAGAGTATATGTGGAGTCACAACTCAATACTGTTCCTGACCAGTTTTTTGTTTTTTTAACAGAAAATGTATCAGAAAAGAAATCCTTTGGCTGAGATGAGCAGAGTCTCATATTTTCCTGACAGCTTGATCTGAGGTGGCGCTGGAAGAAGGACCATGCAGATCCATTAGGGAGGTTTGCTTGAATTAGCCCATCTAGTATTAAGGTATTATTGTAGCAACACCTACACCTGAGCTTAATTGTTATTATAACTTATATACATTGACCTAATTTGCATATACCAATAAAGCCAATAGTTAAAAGTATGAAAGTGAAGTTTAGCTTCTAACTAAATATTTGCTCAAATCTATTTCGAGTGTATTAATTTTTGGAAATTAATACTGTCTTAACAGCGACTGCATGACCCATCTTAAAAGGACTTTACACACCAGGGGCGTGGCGAATAACCAACACAGGATGCAAAAGGCTAGCCTTCGAATATTCATACCAGCAGTAGCTGGTATAGCTGGTAAAGCTGCCTTTGTCAAGGTTGAAAGAAGTAAAGTGTGCCGTTAGTTCAGATTATGGAGCATCCATGTTGTTATTTTATTGATTGATAGCTATATTTGCGGAGCAAAAGCTCAGATAAATTTACTTTGTTCAGAAAAAAATTCCATTGCTCTATCGCCAAGTTATATTGGCGTTCTGTGTGAAAGCGCTTTTGACTAAAACAACAGTTTGAAGAAAATAAATTGACACACAAATGAATCGCCTGTATAAAGGCCTTAAGATATATTTAATATATCACACATGGGTTTCACACATTTTCTGGCAACTTACAACCACATAATACTAATTAAATATGTAAAAACTGTTGCTTAATCCTTCTTGTGAGAAAAATAACTTTGATCTTTAAGCAGTGATCTTAAAAACATCTCACCAGACTGCACAAAAAAAATTAATGTAATGGTTTTCAACAAACAATACAGTGACATGCCATTACTTGACAACATACTTAGTCCCCACCAGAGAATTTACAAATGATGACCAATACGAACTGACAAAGCAACACAATACTAACTTCACTAAACTCAGAGTGTTCTGAGTTTAGTCGTCTGCACTAGTCGTCTGCCCATCATGATGCATGCACATAGAGGTTAACTAGGGGAATACCCCTCCCCTGCAGCTCTCTTCTTGAAGTGTCCTGAAGCCACGCGTCTGCAAATAATTTATGCAACAATTGCCCCACAAACAGTTGTAGCGAAAGTGAGAGAGCGCTGATTCACCATTCATGACACGCAAGACAGCATCCACGATGAGACAGGCAAGCAAATTTGAGAAGTTGTGGCAACAGACTTGAAAACTCAGTTCAGCTATTACTCTATTTATTCAGTTATTAATCTTACAAAGAATCCACATTTTAAAGTCTTACCTTTGAATTTACAAACTAGTAACTACTTTACTTATCGGCTGATGCCTGCACTCACTAGGCTGACTGACAAAAACTAAACTGGCTAACATGGCTGAAATTTATTTTTTATGGGAGTCCCCAGTCTCCACTCCTAATGCCAATGAGCAAAACATTTATCAGATGTTTGATTTCATACACTGAAGGCTCCTAATGCAGCAGCCCAGGTTTGATTCCAACCTGTGGCCCTTTGCTTCATGTCCTCCCCTTTCTTTGTCTCTCTCTCTCTCTCTCTCTCTCTCTCTCTCTCTCTCCCTTTGCCTATCTATCTACACCTATCCTGTCACATGAAGGCAAAAGCCTGACTTCTTGTCACATTTTCAAAACGTACAACTGAACACAGACTAAACAGAGACAATGCAGACAATAATAGTGTTAAAAAAATGTTCAGTTATGTTCATCAATTGTTTGCCTTGTGTGTTATTATTAGTTTTTTGCATTTTCTCCGATGCAAAACAAACAAACATGATATCGGCAATATATTTCGGCTATCGGCCACCCTTGTCTCTAAATATCTGCACTGGCAATTGAAAAACCCATATCGGTCAACTACTAGTTCCCATTTACCTTTTAATCTTAAAACGAATCATCTGGGCCAGCTTACATTGGCTGTAATGGCTTTGAGAGGAAAGGGACTGAGCAACAGATATGAATTATAATCAATAACACATAGAAACAGTATACTGCATTAAAGAAAAGTGCTGCAAGTAAAGGCCTATACTCTTCTAGAAACTGTGTTACAGTATCCCAGTATAAAAGATATATCCTTAAGGAATCTGGCAGATGCTCAATGAGCCATGCTAGCAATACAAGGAACAGAAGGACACGAAAGCTACGATATGCAAGCTGAATCTTACAAAAGACTGCTTAGACTGACCTGCAAAAGATGAATCAAAAGTACCTCAGAGAGCTGGAGAGAGTGTTAAGAAAGGCACCATCTAATTGCTTGCTCATAGATGCCGAGCACATATTCTGCCCTCTCGAAGGCAGTGCTCACATTTTTTGACCTTGATGAATTATCTGTTTTTATTGACAGCACTTATTGATATTTCTTAAAAGTGCAGGCTAATGGAGTTCTATTGAGATTATTAAATGAGTTGCTGGTGCCCGGATTAGCCTGGTCTCATCTTGCCGGCACAGCTTGCATTATCATACAGAACAGACGCGTGTGTGTGTTGAGTCCCAAATTCCTGCGACTGACATCTCCAGGGGAACAGAGGAGCGATGACTACATCCGACCTACATTCACCCCACCCAGGCATGCTTATTTCTAACTACTTACACACACACAAACATGCATACTTAGTTACACTATAGGTGGATTCATACCATATTAAATAGTCACAGAGCAGAGAAATGCTACAACTCTAAGCATATCACAGAATTATACAGTTTAAAATAGGTGTACATGTCACTTTTCCAAAGATGCATCTGAGGATTTTAAAGCCAAAACAACCCACAACTGTACAAGCTCCTAGTGACCTCCTGATGATTGGGAGAGAAACTTTTCTTTGGCTTTTGCACAGGATTAGAAATATAATTTGTGTGATGGTTGTGAAAATTCTCCAAGCACAAAAAACATTAGGGACAAAACCTAAGGCTACTGGAGCTTGCTCAACTGCCCCGGGCATGGAAACAGCACTATTGGATTTCATTAAAATATCTTACACAATGAAATTATTTAATAAATAGTCTATACACATTATTTCAGTTGTTTAGATTCTCTGAAAAAAATCTATGGCAGGGAAAACACCCCATTAACAAGAACTGAGAAAAAAATTGTGACGCAGGTTCTAGTGTATGAGCACATCTTTGAAACCGCTTTTTCAGTGTTTCCTGTGCTGTACAGCTTCCTGGTTAGAGTGATGTGGTTTTTCACACTTTTAAAAGTGAGGGGTATTTCTACAGTTGCGGCCCACACTTAGGCCAGAATCTGTTGATCTATGCAAGCCTTTACTAAACCAGAAAGTACTTGGAGAGCGTCAATCTCAACCAATGCTGACTAATTCTAAAACTTGCTTTTGTACCCGTGGCATTATTCCAGTTACGTCAAATCTACAGTACGCCCAACACTGATAAGAAACGCTTTCCATTTTAACCTTAAATATATCTGTTAGTTTCATCTTTGTGGATGAAAAGAAGACAACCATGCAGTGGTAGAAATATCATAAAATCAATTGTTCCTTAATTCAAGGTCTGTATGGATACGAAGTAGATTCTCCTATAGTGAAATAAAATGCAATCAATTTAATGCAACTCCTTTCTGCAACCACGTCATATCACATTTTCAAAACTGTACTGCTAAAATATAGATATATGATGCAATCTTTACAAATGCTGTGGTCAAAAACGGTTTTGCTTTATGGGCTAATGTTGTGAATTTAAAGAAAACATCTTCCTTGATCTAACACAGCTCGAAACTACATGCTTTGCCCCAAATTTGCCCTGGTCAGCTAATCTCAAGAAAGATTGAACCCATTCGCTGGTTAGCTACCAAATAGGTTGTAGACACTTGCACAGAGAAAAATATTCTTAAAAATACAGCATAGCAGCTGCATTTTAGCCACATCTAAAATGTCACATTTTCAAAACAACTCCTGTGATATTTGAAAAACCTGTTGTCAATTAGGATTTCATGACATTTCCAAATCTTAAGTGTTATTTATTATTTTCAGGCATTCACACCAACGCCAGTATAAAGTGTTTCCTGATGGGAAATCAAGTGCTGATTTCAGGATAAAGTCACATAAACAGTCACACGCATCAGCTAATCTTTGATGAATTAATACCATGTAGAAACTTGGTGGGTAGAGCACATCTACATAAAAAGTATATGCATTGGAGAGTCGAATAAGAGTAGAAAAGTCTTATCTACAGTTATTTTAGATGGGCTAGTCAGTCACACCCTCCTATTTGTGAGCAATAAAGTCTGTGGATGTGCAAGACTTCAACAAGTCCACTTCTACTCACATAAATGATGATTAACTAGTAGCTGCTCTCTTAATACAAATGCATATTAACAGTTGAAGGTACAGTATCTTAAAAGATTCAGACTGAGTAATGAGTGCTACATTCTCTGCAACAGGATTTGTTAACAACCTTAAGGCAGCAACAAAGACAAAAAATCCTGCTGCAACTTTGTGCCATTTTCTAGAGAAAATTGTTAGTGTGCAATGAAAGGTCACATTTGATGCTAAAGAAGGTGGCTAGTATACAAAATACAGAGCTGACCTCAGTGTTGAGTGAAAATGTAACTCAATGCAGGAATACATGCAGACTGACGGCACATATGCTGCTACGTTGCTGACAACTAAATAACGGATGATGAAGGTAAAAGAGGAAACAAAGGTTGCAGAATAAAACAATTCATTTCCTTGCAGAAGGCCTTGTCACAAAAGCTAAAATCAATCCACACACACACACACACACACACACACACACACACACACACACACACACACACACACACACACACACACACACACACACACACACACACACACACACACACACACACACACACACACACACACACACACACACACACACACACACACACACACACACACACACACACACACACACACACACACACACACACACACACACACACACACACACACACACACGCACGATCTTGTCGCCCCAGGAAATGGGCTTCATACATCTTGTCTGACTGCAATAAAGCAGTGTCTAGGATTCCATTTCCAATAAACGTCGACTGATTGGAAAACTCATTCTAATATCAATTTCCATCTGGGCCCTTTAAAAGGCAATCAGCATAGCTTCATCTCGGTATATCATGGGCTCCTTGAGATGATGACACAGCACTGGCTCTCTTCTGCATAATGGCCTTCTCCTATCAAGGCATCTGCAATGAATAATACAACCCGTGAATGGGCTATTTAGTCTGTGTTCACACAGATAGGGGCCACTTCTCTGAATATTAATCCAGAGTTTTACACTTCATATGGTTCACTCTAGGCTGCACCATTTTTCATTTGGAGGAGTAAGGCACTTAGTGTGATTTGGCGCACTCGTAGTTCCTCTCTAAGCCTGCTCAGATGTGACAATGGTGATTACCAACGGCATTTTCACTTTGTTTGAGATGCCCAGTGACCACAAAACAATAATTTAAGTCAAGGAATAGCAATATCAACTCTTCCATAAAGTCTTACCACAGCTTACTACAACATGTAAAGTCAAAGAAGAATTTCCATGTGTGGATAAACTAATATGCGTTACTGTGTATCTCCCTTTGTAAAAACCAAAACAACATCCAATTTCAACAAAAACGTGTCATGTTAGACTCAGAAGCCCCACTTCACAATAAACTTTTACATCCCCTACATTTTTTTCAAATTTAGGCCACATTTCTCTTTTTCTCACCTTCCAGCCACTGCCTGCTTCCCTGTAGTACGGAAAGTTATCACAGATCCACTGGTAGATCTCGCTCAGTGTCATCTTCTTCTTTGGCGAGCTGTTGATGGCAAACGTGATGAGGCTGGCATAGCTGTAGGGCGGCTTGCCGTCCTTGTGCTGCTGCACCTCCTCCTGGTCCAACGTGGTGTTAGGATCCAGGAGAGTACTCTTCTTACCCATGCCTGGCCCATGGGCATTCTGGGCGTCTGCCTTGCGGATGGCCGCCTGCATGGTCAGCTGAGGAAGCCAGTCCATGGAGGTGAGGCTGCTCTCCAGCTCCGACGTCATGGTGACGGCAGGCTGGGCAGGAGGGGAGGGGTGGGGAAAAGGAGGTGGCTGTTGTGGTTGCTGTTGGTGCTCGGTGACTGATGGAGTGGATCAGGTGTGGAATAACAAACAGAGACGAGTGACAGGTTGAGGATGAAGTCGCCCTCAGCTCAAGACATCAGCATGACATCTTCTGTAAGTCAACCCTGGAGAAACAGGAAACAGAAATGCCTTTATTAGTCCGCTATTCTTTCTTACAAGGAGCACAGAAATACAATGGAAATAAAAGGTATGCATATCAGCAATACTGCAGAGAACAAAAATAAATGGAAGCGAGGAAGCAACTCTGAACAGTTTGGCCAACATCAAACACCAAATGTCTCTATAAAGTATGCTTATATTCACTGTGCTGCAGATCACAAGCCCACCACTTTCTCCACCACTTGCTGCTCTCAAAGCTGACTCATAGCTGGGACTCCATCTGCACAGAGAGAGGGAGAGTAAATGCCAGGCAATTGTTTTCACAACTGCCAGCCAAATGGGGAATGGCTCAGGAGGAATTCCGACTCTCTTGAGGGTTGTAAACCCCCTCTCCTTTCTTCCCTGCCTGCCAGCTTGCCTTCCTCCTCCCCTTCCTCCCCCAAACGGAGCCTCTGCCGTAAACAAGCCAGCCAGTGTCGTCTTGCGAACCGTCCTCGACGCTGTGTGCGTGTCGGCCGTGCTGTGCAGAGTGCAGCCCACAACAGCCTGTCTCTCTATCCCTCTTGGCATACTGCCCTTCCTGTCTTAAAATAGAGGGGCAGAGTAGAAAGGCCTAAAGTTACAAACGTATGTGAACACGGAGATCTGTGGGGGAAAAAAACCCTGAGCAGAATGACACTGCAATCTGGCTGAGGGGAAAAAAAGAGAACAGACGGAAGAATGAGAAAATCTCACCAAGTTGTGGGATATTTCTCTTGACTAAGCATGCTCGCACAAGTGTGTGTGTGTGTGTATCTGTGTGTAAGCATGTCTGAGAGACAACTCAGCTTGTCAGGCTGTGAATAAATAGTCCTGACAGAACTCAATAGGTCAAATAGCATGTCTTACAAATATACTGCTAGTATTTGTGTGCAATAACAAATCATACCCAATAATTACTATTTAACCCAAATTTAGGTCCTGAGGTTAATCTTGAAGATTCTGCTTATTATAATTTATCAAAGAAAAGACATTTACTCAAAACTCTTTTTCCATTCATGTTTCATAATCCCCATCATATCTTTACAAAAACATGTTTTTCAAAAATGTTATAAGGTATACATTGTAAACCAACATTTGTCTTAAATATATCTTACTTTATTAGCAAGCCAAAAAGGTGCTGAGTAATTTCAAAAGATATTCTATGGGCATCCTCTGTCGAGAAATGCATCAGGATAAGTAAGAAATCCCTAAATTGGGCAAACTGCTTTGGTGGTAGTTGGTCACAAGCAGTTTGTGGTTGATTTTTCAATTGATCTCTAAACAGCGGGGAGTTAGCTACTGCCCAGCGGCCAATCACATTTTTCATACATCCCAACAGAACTCTGAGAAGAAGAAGAAAAAAATCCAGTTGGGGAGATCATTAATGGAGTGAAGCATTGGTTTTAAATGTTCCCGTCCTCAGGCACTGTAAAGTTTTTTTCTGAGCAAATTCACATTTTTATTTATTTGATTTCCTGTTTAAGTGATCCTCTGCTTAAAATGTACCCATTGATAATCAAAAACGAAAAAGGTGGCTTGTATGAGAACAGCAGCTGTGGTCACCTTGAATTCATTCATCTCAGTAATTAAGTTTTTATTGAAAAAAGAAAAAGCATTACCTTAGGTCTGAATGAGCTTCTCAAAGCACTGCTAGAACATATTCCAAGTCTGCACTGCCCATCCGTATGAGCAGCATGTTTAAAAATGTCATATTTTCATGCTACTAGCTACCAAACATGCTTCCTCTGGCTGAGCTTTAAAGCTTTGAGAAGGCCTTTTAAGCCTTAAATCTGCATAGTGCTATTTGTATTCCTCCTTCATTAACAGTTGCACCATGTTCGGCTTTGTGATAACTCTCCCAACCTCTGTAGTCATGAACAGACTACTAGATGGTCATACTTGATGACTGACTACTGACAGGAGAGTCAGCCTAATGGTGGTGAACAAATCTTCATCACCGAAAAGCAAACAACAAATCATACACAAAATATCTCCACCTTGTAACAGAAATAAGGGTGCCTCACAAGCTGCATCTTTGAATGGCAGCCTATTGAAATATAACACAAATTGGATTTTAATTATTTACTAGGGACGGGCGTGAGTGATTGATTCCTCGAGTAGTCCTTGTTTACACCTTTGATTTTTGGAACAGGCTCTTCGCCTCACCATCCGAGAGAAGCTAGGTGAGCTACATGACGGGGTTAGAGGTCGCAACGCCAAAAGCACAGAGACACGGGACACCCTCTTCAGGTAAGACTACTTTGAAAATATGAATTTCAAAGAGCTAGAAGCTTGTTTCATGGAGCCACGCATTCGGCACTGGCACCTGCTGATACCTGCCGCCTCTGCGCTAGCGGAGCACCTGTTTTCCACAGTGGTACTGGTCATTAACAGAATGCAAGCGCAAATTTAATTATGTCTTTGTAAGAAAGCAATGTTTTGAAGTTGTGGTTGTGAAAAATAAATCTTTAAAGTGTAACTGTGACTATTTTAAGTCTCATATCATCACGACAACAATAACAAGCTCCCTTTCTGAAATATTTCAAGCTGTAAATGGTTAACTGAGTGGAAACCCCCTTAGTTAAAACAATTCAATCTAACACCACTGAAAATTTATAGCACTCAAAATGACCATTTATTTAAATCACTCATCTGACAGTGTCAGTTGTAATGGCCTTATCTAAGTGTGCCTGGCAGCTCAGTGTAAGGATCTGTATAAGTTCATTCTTGGTAGTCTTGATGTATATATTTCCATTGACACCAATCGTTACGTATGAATGAGGTTATCGAAGAGGAAGAAGCAGGCAGAGCCTTCTGGTGGCCACCAGAAGTGAGCTGACAGCGGCAGGGGTTGATGAAAGGCACCCCGCCCACTACACAGAGACACAAGCCATTTGACCATCTACGCTAATGATCCAGCTGCTACATAATCTGCAGGGGCAAGTTGGTGTCTTAATTAGAGAACCTTGGGCTGTGGCAGGAATGATGAAGCGCATCACAGGCAAGCAGTAAGGCGGCCCCCCCACTGCCTTCATTACCCTGCCAGGCAGTGGGACAGTCAGAGCAGGGACAAGCCAGAGCCTGCTGCCACGTCAGGGAGGACTGTCTGAGTATGTTCACCGACGGG